>NC_047506.1:3941183-3968844 GCF_902827115.2 Pseudochaenichthys georgianus | reverse complement strand
AAGAAAGAATTCCAGAGATATCCAGGCCTACACATATTCTTTGTTTGGTACAGATCCTCTTAAAAAACACTGTAGTTTGGTGTATTTTTCAATGATAATGAGAATAATGGTGCCGAAAAGATCAAACAATCAAATATCATCATCGCAATTGCAACATCAATCAAAAATAATTATTAGCAAGAATCCGTTATTTTTAACTTGTGCAACCTCAAAAATCTCTCTTAATGCCTTTCACGTTTAAGAGCTGTTGAGAAGATCTGGAAAATCCTAAGAAATGTTTTTCTTAATTTTCTGATTTTGTTGAATTCATTCATAAATTATGCTTTTATGTGAGAGCTTTTTTAACTTGACCAGAAACTTCGAGCTGCATGGTGAGTTGATAAAAGTGTATTCAATTTTACATTTCACCTTTTTAACTGGACTGAAAACAGGGAAGTAAAGTGCAACCACTGTTTTAAATTATAGATAAAATATGCAGAGAATACATAAAGAAAATCCCACATGCACTTAGATAGAATCAGAGCAGAGCGCGAAATTTAACCTCTGCATTTAACCCATCCGAGTACCAGGAGTCTAGTACTAGGAGCAGTGGGCAGCTATTGTACAGCGCCCGGCGAGCAATGGGAGTGGGGGTGTCCGATGCCTTGCTCAAGGGCACCACGGCAGGGCCCAGGAGGTGAACTGGGACCTCTCCAAGTACCAGTCCACACTCCGTATTTAGGTCTGTTCGGGGACTTGAACCGGCGACCCTACGGCTCACAGGCCAAGCCCCTACTGACTGAGCCACTGCCGGACTCTTCATGTGAGTATTGACTGTCTGGAAAACTACCTCAGTCATTCAATCCATTTAAAATCCCAAATATATAATCATCCTGCAATGTATACAGTCACAATAGAGAGTGATTGGACTCCAGTTGGCCCTTTTTTTAACCCTATCATTTATCCTTGTTTGCCACACACTTTATGCCGCGCTCCATCCATCTCCGTCCTTTATTGCCTCTCAACCTGTGATTAGAAAAATAAATCTATACACATCACATCAGACCCACGTGAGTGAAGCCCTTTGTGGTACACCTTATGACTGATGACACATGTGAGTGAAGCCCTTTGAGGTACACCTTATGACTGATGACACATGTGGATCCATGACTGCCTGACCTTATCACAGCCGGTACATTACTTTTTAGATTGACCTATACATTGGATTTGATTGAAATGGCAACTAGTACAATTGGTTATTCTTTCCAAGTTGTTCAGCCCCACCTGTGATGAAGGCAAGGCAGTTTATTTATATATCACCTTTCAGCACACGGCAATTCAAAGTGCTTTAAAAAAAAAGAAGAAAAAAAAGAGAGACATTTAAGAAGAAATACAGCAGAAACACATTATAAAATGACATTTAAAAACAGGCATTAAATAGCAAAGATAATAAAACTAACACAACAGGTATAGAATACATGAATAAAAGCCTTGCTGCATGTGAATATGAGCATATGAATGTAGATAATTATGAGGTTAAGCTGGGTACAAATATAATACAACGTTTTTTAAATTACATGGTTTTTGGTATTTTTTCGATTTAGCGCCCTTTCAATTTCAGCGTGCAATTAAATGATACACCACTGTCATAAATGTGGACAGCTTCAAGTACACTTCTACGTCACTGCAGCAAGGTGAGGAATTAATAACTCGGGATCTGCAAAAACATTGATTTTCCACTGCTATTAAGTTACACCTCTACTATCGCTGGAACTGATATTAGATATGCATTATTGTCAGTGTTCGAATTACCCATTTGCTTTCAGGGGAGCCCTATTTATTATTATTTTTGGCAATCATATAGGCAGACCTGAAAGATGTATATGTTTCCTGCATTAGATCAACATTGATTGCCAATAGGGCTACCTTGTTTGGTAGGACATCTTTTTCTCATCTCTGAAATCTCGATCGCTTTTTCATGTGGCTGGCTCTTTTTCTGTTGATCACTGCTGACTTTTCCCTGAAATCTATTCTTGTGAAAGGTGCACTGAGGTGGATTTTTTTGCGAGCGGCAGGGAGATCAATATACTTTTTGCTCTTTGCAAATCTCACATCCACATTTTTTATTTCTTTTGAAAAGCCATGGATACCTTTCATTCCACTCACTCCATCTTTTCTGTGTCCAGTAAAAAGGCAGGTCATGGGCATCGTCAGGTTCGCTAGTGCAGGTGGCGCCGGCAGCTGTGGCCGTTGTTGAAGCACTTCAGGCTCCGCATCGGCAGGCCTCTCCCTCGGTGTGGAGCTGTCAAACTCGACCCTAACGCCGCTTACAGCCGTCCAACTAAAAGTTGTTCCGTTCACGTTGTAATTTTAGACTCCTTCGCTTCTTTGCTTGTGAATCCAAAAGCTGGGAGCCTTGGCTGTTTTTGTTTCGCCATATTTTTTCTTACAAAGCCAGAGTTAAAAAAAAGATCAGTATGAAAATATCAAATACCGCCCCAGCATCGCCTGCCGTAACCATAGCAACGTAAGTAGCGTAAAGAATGCACCGCCGCCACGTACACATGGCAACGCCCAGAAATATTCACAAATATAAAACAAATATTCAGAAACTGTAAAGAACAATGACTATTATTTATTTCAAGAACTTTTATTTACAGAAACTCACATTTCTAATCTGTGTGACACAAATATGCACGATTCTTTTGGGCTCCCCCTATGTATCTCAAAGTCGGCCTTCAGGGGAGCTTTGTCTAAATGTCAACGACTGAGAACGACATATTAGTAATGTTGTTGTTTAATGTTCATCATTATGAACACTACTCCAATAGATTCTCCAGAACATGATGTATGATGGTTGCATTCACCTTTAGTTGACTGAGGTCTAATGTGAGTGCTTGTTAGCATCAGAGTTCAATCACAGCCTTTGACTCTGAGATTCTTCTGTTTTTTTTCATCAGACAAGTTCAGGACCCGATAATGAAGTGGATTTTTACATGAGCAAACAATGAATTGCCTCACGTTATCGCCTTATTAATTGCTAGTGTTGTTTACCAGGAAATTGTCAACTTGTCGCGTCTTATTCTGCCCGTCACCTCCTTTTAATGAGCGAGTAAAGCAGGGTTTTAAATAGACACGAAAGCTCCTGCAGAGAAGGTTTTCTTGGAATCTCTGGAGGGTGCTTATTGAGAGTTAATGTTCCAGGCAAAGTGGAGAGACCTGTCATTCTGCAACCAACGTCAGACACTCAGGAATATTCATATATTGTTATTCCTGAATCTTTTCAACCTTCGAATAATGGTTTATCTCAAGATGGAAAAATGGAGAAAAGGGTTTTAAAATGTATGTAAATGTGCTTTTACAAACTTTGCATGATTGAATTGAACCCTGCATATTAGAAATTCAAATGGTTCTTTCGTTGTTTTTTATGGCATCTTGAAGTTTCATAACGGTAAAGAAGAAGCCAAATATTTCGTCTACAACATCAATAACATAACTTGAACTTGACAGTGGGCCCTCGCTCTGTCTCAAAGATGAATGCCTTAGTTGGAAGATATAGATCAAAATAAGAGAACATATCTATTAAAGGAGACGAACGCCGTGTGCAAGCATCCCTTATGCTAAACTCCTCAGCATCTCGTTTATCATCACTGCCATGCCAGAAGTGTCGCTGCAGGAAACAACACCATCTTCCAAAGAAATTCTCATCAAATTGTACAACGATATTAATTATTTGACTGCAGACAAAAACAACCTCTCCCAGACTTCCCTCGTACAATTCTGGAAACCTGTTATTAACTGTTGACTTACTGTGTGTGCTCTGTTCTGTGGGAATGGGCGTGGCCAGTGATGTTTGCAGAGTTAATCTGGATAAGACCACTGTGAACAAAGAGAGAGACGAAACTGAGACGTCTTGTGACTTGTGCTACATGTAGCATGGTATTATCTAATTTTATTGAAATGAATTCACCATTATCTTATAGAGGGCAGTGATGACGTATTTGTGTAGGCCGACCCGATGGTAAGCTGCCCAAGGGTTCCCTCGACAAAAAAGCAATGGGATTTCTCCATAGGATTTTGAAATATTGTAAAAAATAAGATCTGTGGAAAACGAACCTTTTTGATAAATGCACGTTTTGTTCAGCCGGATAATCTCCATACGTCTATCCTACTTTTATAATTTTCGAATCATAAATCTAATCGCCAGAAGCAAAATGCTAACGTTATGCTAGAAACGAACTACAGCAAGGTCGCACAACTTCAACGTCACGCCAACTTAAGATCGATATTCAAACATACAGATTCTAAATTGTACAAGTTGAAGCGTTTGTTTGAACAGTTTTGCAGGAGGCAGGGACTCGCTTTCAAGCAGAACAGGGCAAACAAACTTAGCGGGAGTGTTTACGTGTTCGGCCTAATGACGTACAACGTCCTCGACAACTTCTGTAGTCCTATTCAGCCACTTGTTAACAACGATCGTTTTTCAGACACCTAAACTCTTCAGAAATCACCAGTGGTGTTTGATGGATTTAATGTCGTAGACCAACACGTGATCCGTCTCTTACATTTCTGTCAACCACAGACCTTATTTCCAGCTGTTTTCCAAAGACTAGTTAAAAAAAACCCGTTGACTCTGAGTCGAGGGAACCGGAAGTGGTCAAATGTTAACTGACTTCCGGGTTTTAGGACTCGTTCCTGCACCACTCTGTTGTAATGTAGAGTTCTTAATTGACTGTTTGCTAAACCCCTCTACTGAACAGTGAGTGCACGTAAAGCTTAGTAACCGGTATCACGCACACCCTTTTCTTTTTATAAATGAACATCAACATGTTGAAAGCATTGCATACCCAGAGCTATAAGAGGGATCCTTGCTGTATTACAGTTTGGACCGCAAGGTAATGTCTTTTTTTGTAATTTATCCAATAAGAAAAATACACAACAGTATAACAAATAGATTAAACATATTAGCATATCTGGATTACTAGCTCAGAGTTGCTACATAATCTGAGTAAATAAATACAAATGCAGTCTGAGATACAAACTGAAATGTAATGTTATAACATTCAACAGTGCTGTTTAAAGGCGGTAACTGAGTGTTGGTGTGTTTTTGTTGGGGGTGAAGAGAGCTAAGAAAAGATGATGAGGTGCTGCAGCTAAATGAGGCCTATAGGGAAGACAAAAAGAAGCCCAGACGCTGCGAGGGTGAGTACAACAAAGACTCTAATTGAGGGAGTAATAGTGAATAGATGCTTCAGAAATCTGCCGTACCTCCGTCATCTGCAATTGAAACCTATGACATAGGAGAACAGACGGATACACACATACATCCGTAACCAGAGGACATTGTTTTTGTTTCTAAATAAAGTCCAGGCAGACACTCAAGAGGACAGAAATAAAGCGTGTGCTGACGATAATAGTTTGTACTTGTTTGTCTCGCCTCATTTGACATGGAGACAAAAGGGGAAGAGAGAACATAACAAACCATTTAAGACAGTTGGCAGCCATTTCCTCGCTCTCATTTTTCTTCCAATCTCCTCATTGAACCGTAGAGGAACCATCTTCAAGGCTAACAAGCATTTCAGATACACACCAAAAAAAACAAATCATATATTTCAGGAAGAGGAAGAAATCCCACTGGCTTATTTGAAGCATGCACCTTAATCATTTAAAAATATTACGGGGGCGGAGTCACGGGCTCTGAGGATGTGAGACGTGTTTCTCCGCTGCTCCTGAGAATGTGACTTAATTTAATAAATCCTGCACAATTTTGGTCTTTTATTGTTGAAATGAAATGGAACATAATCTAAGGATTCGTCGTACGTGACTTTTGTTAACCAAAACAACCGAAATGTCTTCTGCTCGCTAACGCTACTCGAGGGGTGGCTGAAGCTAACGCACTCGACGCCAAACTTTTACAAAGTATGATGGACTCCATGAAAGCCGGCATTTTTGGCAAAATTGACGGCCTACGCTCCGAGATTACCTCTGTCCGAAAATAACTTAAAGCGTCAATAGGACCATTACAAGCTGAAGTCGATCAACACGGGCAAACTGTGCTTGAGCTTGAACGAGCTGCTACGGACCATAGTGGCCGGATAACGGAGCTGGAAGCTACAGTTAGCAGTAGAGATGTCCCGATCCGATCACGTGATCGGGGATCGGAGCCGATCACGTGATTTTCAAAAGATCGGGGATCGGGAGAAAAAAATCGGGGATCGGGATTTTTTTTTTTATTTAATGTTACAAAACAAAAATTACCATGTTCACGTCTTAAAGTCATCCTGAGGACTTAGTTTTGGTTTAAAATTACTAGGGCTGTCAGTCGATTAAAATATTTAATCGCGATTAATCGCATGATTGTCCATAGTTAATCGCGATTAATCGCAAATTAATCGCACATTTTTTATCTGTTCTAAATGTACCTTAGAGGAATATTTTTCAAGTTTTTAATACTCTTATCAACATATGAGTGGACACATATGCTTTATGCTAATGTTTATTATCATTTGAACAATGACAAATATTCTCATGAATATTAAACACGACAACCTCTGAACATTACAAATATTCGCCTCAATTCAACCTGGAACCTCTCTCATACAATACAAATGGTGTGTGTGTGTGTGTGTGTGTGTGTGTGTGTGTGTGTGTGTGTGTGTGTGTGTGTGTGTGTGTGTGTGTGTGTGTGTGTGTGTGTGTGTGTGTGTGTGTGTGTGTGTGTGTGTGTGTGTGGTGTGTGTGTGTGTGTGTGTGTGTGTGTGTGTGTGTGTGTGTGTGTGTGTGTGTGTGTGTGTGTGTGTGTGTGTGTGTGTGTGTGTGTGTGTGTGTGTGTGTGTGTGTGTGTGTGTGTGTGTGTGTGTGTGTGTGTGTGTGTGTACGGGAGCTGCCTGGACGCTGCAATCATGAGTGTGCTGACTTTTCGTACACTGTCCCACTGTCTGGCTTCCTGCATCAAGTCAAGTGCTCAGCGCAGTTGTGTGGATAGGGCGCTCCTCTGTTTTCATTTAAACAGCTCCTTATATCCGTTAGCGCAGCTAGCTAGCACCAGATGCTAACAACAACAATAGCCGCGTTCACACTGCGGTACGGAAATGCACGTAAGGTCTCTCTCTCGCTCGCTCGGGCCACACACACCCTCCCGGTCCTCCCGATGGCCAGTCGGTGCCTGCCGGTGAGCGTGGAAGTGTGGTCTGCCACAAGCGGGCGGCAGAAGCGGGGCTGTCAGCAGCATCAGCTTGTAGATGGTATTTTAAACTCGATGCGCTCTGAAACTACGGGGTGGCCGAGGGAAAAAAATACACATGCGTTAATCGCGTTAAAATAATTAGTGGCGTTAATTTTTTTTTGCGTTAACGCGTTATTAACGCGTTAACTTGACAGCCCTAAAAATTACACAACATCATGTATGTGTTGCTTTCTTTGGGCTTGTTTTCATAGACCTGGTTGCTTATTTCTCTGAAATCTGGCAACAGAGTGGGCGCAGTGTCTACTAGTAGCAGTAAGCTAACGAGAGGCTACGTTCAGCTGGTGACTCGGGAGTTGGGACAGAGAAAATGTCAGGAGTTTGGAAGTATTATAAAATTGAAAGCGAAGGCAGTGTAACAGCCAGATGCAATGTTTGCAAGGCGGAGGTTCCGCGTGGTGGAAAGAACAGAGCTACGTTCAACACGACCAATCTAATACGCTACCTGAGAAACAAACAACAACACGACGAGTACACAGCGGCCACTCCGGTAACGGCACTGAAACAACCGACACTTTCAGAGACTTTTAAAAGGAAAGAGAAACTGCCCCAGAACAGTGAAAAGGCCAAACAATAACTAGATAGCTGAATTCATCGCATTGGATGACCAGCCGTTATCTGTTACCTTTTTTTTTTCTTAATGCATTGCATAAAGATCGGATCGGGAGAAATCGGTATCGGCAAATTGTCAAAATCAAATGATCGGAATCGGATCGGGAGCAAAAAAAGGTGATCGGGACATCCCTAGTTAGCAGGCTAACGGCTCAGGCTAAACATGTTGATGATCGGTGCGAGGACCTGGAGGGGGGATCCAGAAGGAATAATATTCGGCTGGTGGGCATATCGGAGGGACCTCGAGTGTATCGCCAAACTACTTCAGGAAATACTTCGCCTGGATGAAAAGCCCCTGCTAGATCGAGCCCATCGTACACTGCGGGACAGGCCCAGAGAGGGAGATGCACCCCGACCATTCGTCGTAAGAGTTCATTACTTTCACATTCGCAATGAGATCCTACGTCGGGCCGGGGAACTGTCAGGGTAAAAGGATTTCTATCGTTGCTGAATACACCTCCACCATTGCTAAAAAGCGAGCTGCTTTTGGAACTGTCAAGCGTCAGCTGCACTCATGTCCGGGCATTAAGTTTGGACTTCTCTACCCAGCGGTGCTCCGAATCACGCTGCCGAGCAGAAACACACATCGGTTTGAAGACCCTACAGCTGCACATGACTTTGTCAATACAAAACTCAAGAAAGCAGTCACTCCAAGTGCTGTGTGACGGAGCAGGGCTGAGCTAGCAGAGCCGGCTCCTTGTCACACTTTTTTGTTTTGTTCATGACATCTTGGACTGCATCTCCCAGTAAGTCATTGTAGCTTTCCATGATAATTAGTCACTGACAACATGTCTAAACGTGTGACGAACGTATTAATGTTCTGTTTATTTTGTGCGTGTTTACTCTTGTTTTACCCAGTCACCTTTCTCTTTGGGTAGCTTTAGGCTGTGTTAGTAGTAGTCTAGGATGGTAGTAGCTACGACGGAGCGTTTAGCAATTCCTATAAGGTTTGATCGGCGTGTCTCGCATGGGGACGCACTTCTGCCAAGGTGGGAGGGAGTAACGTGGTTCTTTTACCACAAAAGGTTGTTCTATATTGTGTGTTTTTTGGTTGTTTCTTTTTTGTTTTTTTCGTGTCGGCTTGGTCTATCAACATTGTACATGTTGAAATGCTGTTATTCGTTATACCTCATTCTGCTTATATGTTATTATGCTTCACTCCTTGCCTCTTAAGATGCTTCTATGGTTTCACCTAAATTAATACAACAAGATGGAGAGGGGCTTCACTTTTGTACCTGGAACTGTAGGGGCCTTAACAATCCAGTTAAGCGCAGCAAAGTGTTGCACCATCTCAAGCACCTGGGTGCACAGATAATTTTTCTACAAGAAACTCACCTTAAAGTCTCTGATCAAAGCAGATTAAAGGCCAGTTGGATTGGCCATACCTACCACTCTTCTTTCACGGGGAAATCTAGGGGAGTAGCTATTTTATTGCACAAGTCAATTCCTTTTGTGTGTTCAAATGTGACGGCAGACCAAAACGGGAGGTACTTAACCTCTTAAGCCCTGAGCCTGTTTTTCAGGTTTCAGGCTCGAAAATGCCACTAACACAACAAAGACTATATCTTCACTTCTAAAAGGGGTAAATTAATAATCTTTTCTCTCAAAGCAAGGTTACATCTGTGAGTTGGATGTAGAAGTGTCAGAATCAATATAGATGTTTTTATTTTAAAGTCAATTCTAATGTCCGCCTAAAAAAAACATTTCTTATAGTGAAAACCACCCTTGAATGATGGTCTAGTAGACTAAAAGCTTTAGGAATCCAAACTATAACATATAATAAGTACCCTGTATCAAGATTGATGCAAAACAAGTGAAATTTGACCTTTTTAGAGAGGTTTAGAAAAATAAAGTCCAAGCGGACTCACCTCTGGGTAATTTGGGAACCATCAGTTCCATTTGAACTTTTTCACTGTAAAAATCATTTTATTACTTTGAATTATCACTATAGGTATTCATTCCATCCAAATACAACTGTTGTGAAAAAAACAAAAATAAAATAAAATAAAACATAGGCCTACTCTGTTATCCTCTTACAGTGAGCCTCTGAATTAGCCCCGAGCGAAAAATGCTAACCTATTACTGCACCGAAAAGCACTCCTAGCTCCCTTATTACTTATCCTAGCTGCACATCCAACACATTGTTTATGATCGTAAAGACACAGAATCTAACGGTGCCCACCTCAACACTGAAAGATACAAACTCGCGACGTTATCAACAAAAACGTACATCAAAACAAGTGGTACTAACATGCGCTAGGCTAACAATGACTTACCTTCCTCGTTGTCTGGTCTAAACTGGTCTTCAATGGCATTAAAACGATAACAACGATGATGTAGTTAATCCATATATTAATATCCAATGTGGCTGTGTCCCCTTTGAAATGTTCTGATAATCTATAAGCAATAAAACTGCAATTCCGTTATCTGCTGTCCGCTCTGTGCTCCATGCGCTCTGGGTCCTGCAATTCCTGCTTCGTTACGTTGTAAACAATAAGTAAAGTCTGCTGCGTAATGTTGTTACGCTGGCTGGCATTCTTTATACTTTACGCAGGACCATATCTCTGGAACCCATTGGTCAATTCCCAAATCCACGTAAACATTACCATAGTGGACGTAATAGAGAAGCAAACGAAACATATCTGAAAGTGCAAGCCTGGACGGCAAAACTTTATACCCAGTATATTGCCATAAATATAATAATAATAAAATAATAATTCCTTACATTTATTATAGCGCTTTTCCAGTGCTCAAAGCGCTTGATGATGATGGATTATCAGTAAAAAATTCTATGTGACACAAAGACATTGGATTAACCTTGAGTGGCGTTTTTATTCCGTTGAACACAACTTTTGATCACAAATCAAAAAAGGTAAGACGTAATTATTGTAATATTTTTGAAACCGGATGTTGTTTACTTTCTCTTTTCTGGCTGATAGCTCCAGGAATTCAAGGTCGCACAGTGATGACATTACATGTGTGGAATCTGTGGAGTCTCAGCTTTAAATCGTATATCTTGTTTGTGCAGTTAAGATAGTAATAAGGGCATTTCTACCGTGAGTTCTGTGTAAAAAAGCGTTAGCATTAGTTAGCATTTTTTCGCTCAATGCTAATTCAAAGGCTTGGTATTACTCTTGTGTTTTTTTTAGCTAACAATTGATCTTATTGTCAGTTAGCAGAGTTTCTTACCTTTAAAAGGGTATGAAACATTAATAGTTTCATAAATGTTAAGAAGCCCTGAGACATAGTCTCTAAAAAAAACTGTGGGAGGGGTCCACTGGGGGGACCTTCGGGCTTAAGAGGTTAATTGTTAGTGGTAAAATTACTCCAGTGCTTCTTGTCAATGTATATGGATCAAATTGGGATGATGATGGGTTTTTTACACATTTATTTTCCATTCTACCAGATATATCCTCACATTTCCTTATTTTGGGAGGGGATTTCAACTGTTGGCTGGATCCTCAACTGGACCGATCATCGACCCGAAATTGTAAGCTGTCTAGGTCTGCTAAGGCAATTCAATCCTTTAAAAAACAATTTGCCATTTCTGACCCCTGGCGTTTTTTTAATCCCTCTGGAAAGGAATATTCATTTTTCTCAAATGTCTCGTGTTTACTCGTATAGATTATTTAATCGTAGACAATAGAATTCTTCCTTCTGTTAAATCAATTTCCCATAATGCGATAGTCATATCTGACCATGCCCCAGTCACTATGAGAATACATTTCACAGGGTGAAAAAAAACCCGTGCTCCATGGCGTTTCAATAACCGTTTGCTTTCAAATGAAGACTTTGTGGAATTTGTTTCAGGACAAATAGATCTCTTTCTTAGTATAAACAAAACTCCTGATGTGTCCGTGTCACTGTTGTGGGAGACCTTAAAGGCATACATCAGAGGTGAAATAATTTCTTACAGCGGCTATGAGAGGAAAGTGAGGAGGGAAAGACTTAATAATTTAACGAGACGCATTGCACAGCTGGACGCAATTTATTCTGCTTCTCCTTCTCCAGATTTATACAAGGAGCACCTCTCGTCTTAGCTACTGAAATCTAGACATACTTATTATGAACATGGGGATAAGGCTAGTAGATTGCTAGCCTATCAACTGCATCGTCGTCTCACCAAATTCCCCAGATTAGGACCTCTTCAGGCTCGACGATTGATCCTAAGATAATCAATGATGAGTTTAAAGATTTGTACGTATCGTTGTAAACTTCTGAAAACACATCCGACTCTTCACACTTGGATAATTTCTTTAACTCACTCCATATACCCACCGTTCACCCTGACTTTGTTGACGATTTGGAAAGAAATATTACTATTGAGGAACTGGCTACTGCAGCCAAGTCCATGCAATGTGGCAAGTGTCCAGGACCAGGCGGCTACACTGCTGCATTTTATAAGGCATTTTTACATAAATTGGCTCCTATTTTAATTGACATGTTTAATGACTCATTTGAATCTCTTAAATTACCCCAGACTCTCACTCAGGCCTCGATTTCCCTCATTTTGAAAAAGAATAAGTACCCCTTGTCCTGTGCCTCGTTTCGTCCTATAAGCTTGCTGAATGTAGACTTCAAACTACTGTCTAAACTCTTAGCTTTGCGCCTTGAGTCGACACTTCCCTCTGTTATCTCCCCTGATCAAACAGGTTTCATTAAAAATAAACATAATAATAATAATTTAAGACGGTTGTTTAATACAATTTATAACCCATCTTCTTCTAGTGCTCCAGAAGCATTAATATCCCTGGACGCAGAGAAGGCTTTTGACCGTGTGGAGTGGGGCTATCTCTTCTACTCCTTAGACAAATTTGGCTTTGGGAAAAAGTTTACGACCTGGATTAAACTGCTTTACTCCTCGCCTCAGGCCTCCGTTAGAACTAATAACAATCAATCGGAATATTTCCCTCTTCATAGGTCCACCAGACAGGGTTGCCCTTTGAGTCCTTTGCTTTTCGCGCTCGCCATTGAGCCCCTCGCCATTGCGCTTCGCTCTAACCCCCTCATTACTGGGATAACCAGAAATGGCGCAGAACAGAGAGTCTCTCTTTATACGGACAACCTTCTTATGTATCTCTCGAACTTGTCTGTTTCAATCCCTGCTACACTTGCCACGCTGGACTCATTTGGTTTCATATCAGGATATAAACTTAATCTTGGTAAAAGTGAATTATTTCCTCTAAACTCAACCGCACGTAAATGTCCACATAACTTCCCATTTAAAGTATCTCTGCAAAGCTTTACATATCTTGGAATACAAGTTACTAGCCCATTTAAAAGTCTCTTTAAGGCCAATTGTACACCCCGTTTAGACTTTGAACTCTAATCACTGCTCCCTTTTAAATGTGGCCGCGAGGATCAACTCAGAAAAATTAATACTCTCCCTAAATGTGCCCATCTGTTTCAGTGTATACCTATTTTTCTTCCTCAAGCGGTTTTTCGTAAAATTGATAGCTCAATTTTGGAGTTTATTTGGAACTAAAAGAAACCGAGACTTCGTAAAGACTTTCTACAAAGGCCAAAGCCTCTTGGAGGAATGGCCTTGCCAAACTTTAGATTTTACTATTGGGCTTCCAACTTAAGAATCTTACAGTATTGGCTTAGGTCCAATACACTTCATCATCACCCCGCTTGGCTGGCTATGGAGTCTTTTTCTTCTAAGCCTGTGTCACTGACATCACTTGTACACTCCCCCATCAACAGCCCGGTTTCCCTCTATGCTAAAAATATAGTTGTTAAAACCTCCTTAAGGATTTGGAATCAGTTTAAACGTCACTTTGGTCTGCAAGATTTTTCTACCTCGGCTCCACCTTCTGCAAATCATATTTTTCCCGGATATTCCGGAATAAGATCCGAATATGTATTTGTGTATGTATCTTTTTTTTATTATAATTGTATATGTATGTATGTATGTATGTGTGTATATATATATATATATATATATGTATATATACATATGTATATATATATGTATATATATGTATATGTATATATATATGTATATATATATATGTATATATATATATATATGTGAAACATTTTAAATGTATTTGTACTATTACCTGAAGAGAATGAGGTTGTGTTTGTTTGTATTTTGTTGTGTGACCAAGCCGACTGTTTTTTTGTTGTTGTTGTCTTGTTGTAATGTTTCATATGTTATGTGATCTCTACAACTGTAATGTGACACTGTCAATCACAACCGCTCTGTCATCTCTGTTTAATTTGAGTACGAAAATTTATAAACAAAGTTTATAAAAAAATATATAGATAGAACTATTAACAAAGCACTTATATACTAATAAAGGACTGACTCACCTAAAGCCAGTTGAGTAGCACTTGAAATGTTTTTGCTCTATGAAACCTGATGTACTTATATTATTCTGTTTTCTTCAAGTTTGTATCTTCTTGGTCGAATGCACTTATTGTAAGTCGCTTTGTAATATATATATATTACCACGTCATTTACATCAGTAAAGAAAATAATATTACTTTTTCATTCTTTCAAAAGATCCTAAATAGATGTAGATGAGATGATTCACCATTACATGGGACCTCACTTTAGTCACCAGTTATCTGTTTAATCTGCTAAAGTAAAACTATAGTATACAACTTTCAAAGCTGGAAAGGTAAAATGCTGTCTTTTTTTAAATTTAAAGGTCACCTATCATGCTATTTTTAGGCAATAGCAATAGGTCTCAGAAAAATAAAAATATATAAAAAAACATGTCTATGAAGTGTTTTGCTCAAAATACCAAACAGACCACCCGTTCTAGCCATGCCTCATATCCCTCTATTTCACTTCCTGTTTCAAAAGTGCTCATTTGGGGGATAAAGCTTTAAAAATAAAAAAGGAGGGGGCTGAGCTCATGCGGGACCCGGCAGCTACTGTCTAAACTAAATACTGCCGTGATGAAATGCCATATCATGGATTATCAAGGATTATTTCTGAAACAGTTTGGAGCTCAAAGGCTTTCTCTCTTGCCGGTTATACCAAGCCCCCAGGAAGTGCGCCGGAGTCTGATGAGAATATTCGTTGTGGCCAAACAGCGGTACTACACTTCCTTTAGGTTGCTGGGCCCGGAAACACTTTTTCCCATTGACTTACATGGGGAAAGAGTGGTCTGTAACTCGTTGGATAATTTTTTTGAAACTAAATAAACTACCCAGTATGAACGTTTGTATAGCCCTTATTAAAAACATTCGTTCCTCAAGTTGTAAAAATGTGCTAATAACGTTATTCTGAGAGTTATTTCCCTCTGCATTATGAACACGCATCTAACCCACGGGACCGCGCCGCCCGGCACGTTCATGTTACGTGTTCAGCACTACATGCGTTTTTCTTTACCCATGGATGCACAATAACAACGGACCCATATCGCCTTACTGCCAGCCCACGGAGCTGTACTAATGGATATATTGCACATGTTTGCTGTAATTCATCATTTGTAAAATATTATACTACATGGGCTGTATGATGTAATCTTGTACCGTAAATGTTGTATTAAATAAAGTTAATATTACCGACGTAGATTAATGTTCATGTAGCTTCTTATTGCACTTGCAATTGTTTTAGTTACTTGTGGGCTACTTCACATGAATAATCACAGTTACTATCCTTTTACTCCATCACATTTCAAAAAGAAATAGGCTATTGTTATTTTAACTCCACCACAGTAATCCATCATCAGCTTTACTTTTTAGATAAAGTTTTAACTCACAATTGATCATAACAGGCTTCAACATATACATTTTTATATATTACCAAGTGGTTTCATGTACAACCCACACAAGCATCATGCTAAATGAAGCTCTGTTGCTTGGATATCACTAGATCCTGATGTCAGCGTAATATAAAAGTACATAACGATTGATGTGTATAACTTTACTAGCTAGTCGCTAACTGCCGCCTCGTTAATATAAATCCAGTACCATGCTGTCATGAACGCGCGGTGCTGTTACGTGTACGCAAATTCACGTGCTTAATGTGAACGAGCCTTTTGGGCGGCGTGGTTAAAGTTGCGCATGCTCTATGAGTGCACATCATAGACTGTATATATAAAGGTGCACATACGGGTACTTCTCAGGCATGCCGGGTAATCTGTGACGTTTCGCTCTCTCAAAAGTTGGGCAATGTTGTCATCATGCGCTAATGAGCAACTCTCATAGGAATGAATGAGGTCCCGCCTCCCACGCTGTATCCAGTTCTTATTATACATCCATGGGTTATACCACAAGGTGAGTTCCTTTTTATTTCCTGCTTCTTCACACACATGCTCTCCAGTACAGGTTAGCTCTGAGTGTTAGCGATGCTAATGTAAACATGCACCGACCATATTACGTCCAAAATATTCGGGCATTGTTTCTGATATCAACGTTTCTGATTGGGCCGTGGGTCCACATTTCCGATATTACGTCATATCGGACGCAAATCTGGATCAGCTCCGTTGTAGCCCCGTTTTTAGAGATTTGGGTATGGAGGAAAAGAGAGAGGGTTTTATTTTCTGACGCTGCGTGAGTTGCCCGACACACCGGGGACACATATTTATGTATAAAAGACATTAAAAAGTGCATTTTGCATGATAGGTCCCCTTTAAGCAATGACAAACAAATGTCACCACGCCCACAGTACTTCCTCTTAAGGATAAAGCTCTGAGTGTAGCAGTATCAATTTTAGATATATTGTTATCACTTACACATCCATATTAGTTTGGTTGATTTCCTCAGCCCTTGGTTGAACTATAGGAGCTGGTAATGGATTGATTAACGTCAAGTACTACTGGCACCAAAGGAGAGCCCGTCCTGCACTTGTTTATAAGCACTTTTGATGTCTGTGACGTAGGGCTGCACGATTTGGGGAAAAAAATCTAATTGCGATTTTTCTCACAAATATTGCGATTCGAATTGCGATATTTGTTTTTAAGCGACCCAACGGAAGTTTATTGTAAAATGCGGCCATATCTCCGGCTAGGAAGGTCGTATCAACGTGCTCCCGTCTCTAGCACCCTCGCAGCCCGAGCTACGAGTGAAAGAACTAAACTTACATGAAACCTCCGTTGGGTTGCTTTAAAGTCGAGCTTCAGTTTAAGATTCTCCCTGTAACAGAAACATGTGATGGAGCATTACTAACCTGAATCAGGTGGTTTGTTTCACCAAAGCATCTAAAGCTCCATTGGAAGCCATTTGGAAAGGGCAGGCACTTTCAAAAGCACTTAGAAGGTGATTGGATCAATC
The DNA here is from genome assembly GCF_902827115.2 of Pseudochaenichthys georgianus. Classification (NCBI taxonomy): domain Eukaryota; kingdom Metazoa; phylum Chordata; class Actinopteri; order Perciformes; family Channichthyidae; genus Pseudochaenichthys; species Pseudochaenichthys georgianus. The sequence continues at coordinate 3,951,776 of NC_047506.1, read as the reverse complement.
TGTCAATCACCTTCTATCATGGGCCACTTCTGATTGATTAACAATGGCTGGTACATGTGGAGCACAGCACTTCTGATTGGTGTGGATGACTGACACACAAGAAAAAAAAAAAAAAAAGTGTAAAAAAAAAGTTACAAAATATCGCAGGCTTTGCGATTTGATAATCGCATCATTTCAAATCGCGATTTCGATTTAAAATCGATTAATCGTTCAGCCCTACTGTGACGTTACCTGGGTTTCTTAATAGACACTAAAACAGCAGCCCCTTTCAAGTTGCACAAAGGAGATGGGAGGACAAAAAACTCCTTCATATTCATTGTGGTTTCAGTCAGGAGTAAATTACGCTCCCTGCTTCAGTGTGGCAGTTCCTTAAGTGTAAATGTCACGGTAACTTCACAGGAAGTCTTTTCTTTTGGTGAGTTGCAGGTCGACCTTATTATGGCTGGTAATAATCAGAGAGTGAACCGAGGTTAGAATGGACTCCTATGAGCAGCAGACACTCGCCCTCTTGCTTTATATCTTGTTATTGTTCATTTGTAAATTCAATATGTATATTTCTACTTTCTTGTTTATTTCTAGTCTTTTTAATTTGTATTGTACAATGCCATGTCTTTTTATGCTGCTGCTGCAACACAAACATTTCCCAAATTAGGATCAATAAAGTACTATCGTATCGTATCTCTCTATGCTTGTGTGTTGCTTCTGTTTCTACACAAAAGAGAGAAAGTTACATTGAAATAATTTAAATAACGGACGGGGGCAATATCTTCTCTTCACAGTGTTTATGTAATTGTATATAACAGTAAAGGTTAACATCACAATACAGTAACTGCTGTGTTAATTTAATAAATAAATGGTTTAAAATCAACATATACTTCCTCACATTTAAGTAGTTTAATACAACTTCAAAACCTTTTACGTTTGCCCAAACAACGTTATCTGCATGGCAGCTGAATTCACAATATTGTGAGCAACAATGCTTTGGTGGAAACAGTTTAACAAATCTGTATCTTTGGACACATTTCTACCACTGGCTCATATAACGCAGGATACTATTGTGCAAGAAATGGATTGAATAATCAATTATTTCTTGCACAATAATATCATGTTATATTTGTTACTGAAATTTGTATATATTTTATTTTTAACTTTTTAATGCTATTTTATTTCTATTTCAGAAATATTTTGGACTGGTCTGTCTGTCTGTCTGTGTCTGTCTGTCTGTCTATCTATCTATCTATCTATCTATCTATCTATCTATCTATCTATCTATCTATCTATCTATCTATCTATCTATCTATCATGTCCTTCATATCGCCCAGCCCTACTTCAAATACAACTTTTGTTTTACATTCAATTTCAACTATGGTTATTGATTATAAAATGTGCTGGGTCCTGACACTCAGAGAGATATACATACAGACAAATCCACCGTCTGCTTACTGCTGAGCCAATTTCACGACTTTCAGGAGGGAAGCGAGCAGCTTCTGCTTCTGAGTGTATTCACTCGCTGAGGGGCTTAAATGTATTGATTGGTCACAGAGCTGTGAAATGCACTGAATCAGACCTCAAGCTGCATTTGGGGATTGAATGTGATTGTGATGATGGTGATTGACTCATGGTATCTAATTCCTCTTCTTTTTTTTTATTACAAACACTACGCTTCATGTGTTTTGATACACTGCTTCTGTAATGGACTGGCGATCTGTGCAAGGTGCTTTCTCTGTTTTATGTCCAGCTAATTCTAATGCATGAATTAATAAACACTTCTATTTTGGGATTGCATGTTTATTCCAGGCTTCAGCAGTTACTCTGTGTTAGTCAGTCTGTCCTGATCGCTCATCTCACCAAGGAGCATGAAATGAACCTTCAGCAGAATGGGGGCCGGCGGGGATGAGGAATTTATTCGAGACCCGATTGCTCCCTAAGCTCCATGTGAAGGACATGGCGTGGTGTTGAGCTACAGTAGGTAGTCACAGCAAGTTGGTGATCAGACACATCCTGAGAAACATGCAGAGATTAAAGGCTGCACATCCTGGACTTGTGTTTTCTCAGAGTAGCAGGATGAAAAATACTTCAGTGTTTCCTTTGCCTGAAGAACACACCTAAAGGTTTTGATCTTATTTGAATATGAAATGTTGTTTTCATCTCAATATGTAAGAACCGTCTAACACTTTAATATCTCTCCATTAAATATGAAGCTATATTGAATAGCCTCAAGATACATTTTCCCTGCATGGTACGGCTTTATTTCACTCAACTGCATTTTGTTACAAGGTGCTTTTTCAAGATTTCCTTTTCCCACTTTCCATACGAACTACTATATTTAACTTTTTGTTAGTGGAAAACGAAATCGGGAGTGTGCCCAGCATGCCGTTGAAATGCGACAAAAGATAAATAAATCCACCTGTTGCCTTCACTAGGATCGAGACAGCAATACATATTTATCCTGTTTAGTAGCTTCTTCAGTCTTTATGTCAAGCTAAGCTGAACGGTTGTAGATATCTAAAAAACAGTTAGCATATTTACCAAACTGTCAATCCACTCCTTTAACACCTAGTGGATTTTAATTTTACAGACTAATAAGACACCAACACCTCCTTGGTGATGTTTTATCTCAACCTGTTGCATCTCATACTATTCTAATTTCATCACCTCCTTCTTTATCGAATTGTATTTCTCGTCCTCCTAACTCCCTTTCCTCCAGACTCCTCTGGTCACATGGTCTCTGCTGCAGATTTAGGGGAGCGATGAGGGGATTAGCTGTGGATGTGGTTTGCTTTTTTATCAGCAGAGCTAAGGGCCATATATATAGAAGAGTATAATTCCATTTGGCTCATTCTGTCACTTTACTCTGCTTTAGCACCCACACTATGCCTCGCTCCACTCCGCAGCAGCTTTTCAGAATTCACTGTTTAACAATAGCAAAAAGATCTTACTTTAACATTTTATTTCAATCAGTTAGATTTGATGGTGATTTATATATTTTATCGATAGTCACATAACAGGAATTCTGGATGTATAAAGGGGTCAGTGGGGGGGAAGATTGGGGAATATTTTAAGTTTAAACAGTTTATGAATTCTGGGTTTTGGAGAAAACGCTGTTTTCCATGCAGACACACTCAGTTACTTCTCTCCCATCTCTTCTGAAAACTCACTTTTGTTTTCTGGCTTTTTCTTAACCTCTTAAGCCCAAAGGTCCCCCCAGTGGACCCCTCCCACCGTTTTTTTACGAGACTATGTCTCAGGGCTTCTTAACATTTATGAAACTATTAATGTTTCATACAGTACCCTTTTAAAGGTAAGAAACTCCGCTAACTGACAATAAGAACAATTGTTAGCTAAAAAAAGCCTGAAACCTGAAAAACAGGCTCAGGGCTTAAGAGGTTAATGTAAAACAGTTTTTGAAAATGTATTTCAGAGATTCTATATTTATTTCTTTATTAGTAAAGAGTTGAATGTAGTTTAAAAACTCTAACATACAGGTCAAGTATATGAAAAACAATCTTGACCTTAATGTAATGCTCAAAATATCTGTGACCATATTAGAAACAAAGTTGAAGACAAATATCTAAAGCTAGTTGAGCAGCACTTGAAATGTTTTGGCTCTATGAAACCTGATTATATGATTATATGTTTTCTTCAAGTTTGTATCTTCTTGGTTGAATGCACTTATTGTAAGTCGCTTTGGATAAAAGCGTCAGCTAAATGCAATTTAATATGAAGGCGGGGTCTCAACAGCTTGCAAACATTAAGGAGTCTGCCTGACATCATTTTCCTTTCTCTTTCGGAGAGCGTGTCAGAGGCAGACCTCCGTGAAAGTTCTGAAACAGTGTATCTGCACAAGAAGAAGAATGGCTCTTCCGTCCACAAGGTAGGCATTGACATTCATATGGTTTGCATATTACTTTCTTAATGTTTGACCACGATTGACTGTAGTTTGAATGTTAGCATGGGTTATAAATAAGGTTCAAGGATCAAGGCTTTTATTGTCATTTGTACTTAGCTACAGTGTAGCTATGACAATGAACATCTTAGGGCACAGGCCAACACAATAAAACAGATACAAATAGAATAGAATAGAAATAGTGCAAAATAGTCTATATACAAGTCATTGGAATATTGATCGATATAAGTTGCAAACAGATGAATGTTATGGATGTTCTTTCAAAAGTTCAGGTGTCAGTCTTGTGGCCTGTGGCATGAACTGTCCCTTAGTGTGGTGATTTGAGTCTGGATGCTGCGATACCCCCTGCCAGACCGCAGTAGACAGAACAGATGGTTGCTGGGGTGGTGGGGTTATTTTATAATCCTGAGGGGGTAAATAAGTAACATCTGTAATGTGTTGTGCTTTGCAAGATACAGACTCATCCTATAAATGTACTTTACTGCATGAAAGTGATCTGAACCTGAACATAGTGGAATACCGACACCACATTTAGACAGTCTGTTAAAATGGAAGACAGTATACATGTTTCTTCCAACAGTTCTCTAACTGCATGTCTCAACATGTTGTTAGATGAGTGTTAGATGTTAGAAGATGGTGAGGTGTGCACTATGTTGATGCATTTTAGAATAACTTGATGCATTTATATTGAAAACATTTAAAATAGTAAGTTAGTGGTGGCAGGTTTGGACATGTACTCAACTAGTGTATTAAAATGATGGTACTTGTACTTTACTTGAGTATTTCGAATGTCTGCTAATGTATACTTCTTTACCCTTAATCTGCATATACAAATATGATCAAATATCGAAGTGAACAATCCCAAGAGGGCAAGTGCATCCCGTGGTTTGCTTCGTGAGAGCCACTTTCATTTGAAGATCAGAGTGAACCTGTCGGAGCATGTTTGCTTAAATTCAAGATATGCTAGAAAACTCCACAGAATGAATTGCATATTCACACAAGTTATAACCGGATAACAGCCTATCAGGTTGTCGTGGGGAGAGAAATAAAAAGCCTGTCTAAAAGTTATTCATCAAAACATTTCATAACTTTCTGTTTTGCTTGTACACAAACATGTATAACAATCCTTATTGTTATTTTGTCACCCTTTTTATTCATCATAAACTAGTCTGGCACCGGCATTAAACTTGGAATACAACTATTTCACATTGTTCAGTGTAACTGTGTATTCAAGCATTATCTCAGCATAACATATTTCAAAGGAAATGTTGAAGTTACCTTGCATTTGTGTTTGTTTAAACATCTTGTTCGCCTTCCACTTACTTCCACAGCATCCTCGCTAACTTCAACACTACGGCTATAAATGGAGAGCAAAACAACACGAATGGGAGTCAGTGTTATAGTGACGAACCACATGTTTGGCACATCTCCGTGCTGCCGGTGTATATCCTGCTCGTCGCTGTGCTGGGAATTGTGTTGAATGTGTTTGTCCTCGGGGTTTTCTGTCTTCATAAGAAGTCCTGTACCGTGGCTGAGATCTACTTGAGCAACATAGCTGCTGCTGACCTAATCCTGACGTCCTGTCTGCCCTTCTGGGCTGTGAATGCAGCCAACCAATTCAACTGGCCCTTTTCTCATCACCTGTGTCGACTGGTCAACTTTAGCATCAGCATGAACGCCTACTCTAGCATCTACTTCCTCGTTTTGATAAGCATAGATCGTCGCATGGCACTGGCGAACCCTCTGTCCCATATAGGAATATCTAGGCCAAAATATGCCAAACTGGGCTGTGTGCTGGTGTGGGCTTTCGGTTTGCTCCTAAGTGTCCCCACACTTGTCTTCAGGGAAGTGAAAGATTTCCCTGAAATACAATATAATATATGTTATATGGCTTTCCGAAATCTCACTGAAATGGCTGTGTTTGATGTGATGCAGTTTACATTCAGCTTCATCATCCCCTTTGTCATCATCTTCTACTGTACTATACATATTCTTCAAGCTCTGAACAACCGGATATTTGAGGGCTTAAACACCCGGAAGAAGGAGCAAAAGGCCACCACTCTGGTGCTGGCGGTCCTCCTGGCGTTTCTGATCTGCTGGATGCCATTCCACGTGACAAAGATATTACTTTTGCTGCAAGAAGCTGAAGTCCTGACAGGGTGTAGCCTTGAGTACGCCCTTAACATCTGCGGCCATGTCTTCATGTACCTCGCCTTCTTCAACAGTGTTCTCAACCCCATCCTCTACGTCATTGTAGGACAGCAATTTCGGCAAAAAGTGAGGGGACTCTTTAAACGGTGGAGATCTACCAGAAAATCGTCCGTTAACATCTCATGCACAAACTCAACCCGGTGAGTAGTGTTGGACCTCAGTTGTCTGTTCTGAAGGAAATTTCTTAGAAGCTGTTGTTTTTGTTTACTTACTTTCACATAATGAACATATTAGTCATGTTCCCCGAAGAAGATATCGAACAGTAACTTAGTCATTTAGAATTGAGTCAGAACACACATTAAATACAATCCTGTCTGTTGAGAGGATGTTGTCTACTCAGACCGTACTTTTTATTTCAAACAGTTCCCTTCATCTTGTCTTCTTTGAGCAACAGGAGGAAACCGAGGGGAAAGATAACCATAATATTTAGCAACATGTAACTAACATTAACAGACCACCTTTTAATGCATGGGATTATTACAGGACGTGGGAGGCCATTAGTGTAATGCTCCAAAGAGATGGAGACAGACTGTGTTTCTGTAAATGCATGTTGTGAAGTCTTTACATGACACATCTTCTATAGAGTGCCGCAGTGACGCGTCCTAAAACCCGGAAGTAAGTTAGCATTTTTCCACTTCCGGTTCCTTCGACAAAAACCAAAGCAATTTCTCCATATGATTTTGGAAAATAGCTGGAAATAAGGTCTGTGGTTGACACACATTGAAGAGACGGATCACGGTTTGTTCAGCCGGATGTCTATCCTACTTTTATCATTTTCAAATCATAAATCTAATCGATAGGTTTTAGGACGCGTCACCGTGGCAACTCTGTGTGCATGTCTGTGGATATGTGTTTCTGTGTATTGTCTAATGCTGTTGATCTTACTTTCTGTATTATATTTTTTATATTTTAATGTACATACGAAAAATAAACTATATATTTTTAACTATTTATTTATTCTCTTGTCTCTGTCATTGTTACTCATGTTTCCTTTAGTTGACTTACACAGCCAGGTTGGTATTTTTTTTTACAATGTGAACAAATGTTCTCTCTGTTCCATGAACCACCTCTGAAACAATTGTTAAACTATTTGTTTAATTAATTGAGAAACATCTTTTCCCTATCTATGAATACATACAAATCTGTACATAGGTTGGTTTAATTCATCCAGCAAAAGGCTTCTATAAGTATTACTTCACATTGTTAATTGCTGCTATTTGTTTACAATGTCATCTGAATCACGGTGTTTAAAAATCAAGCCAAAGTATCACCTGTTTTTGCAAGTTTAATTGAAATTGAGTACACCCAAAATGTATTCAATAATGCGTGTATGCATGCCCAAGTTATAATAAGGTCAAGGTTGAGCTGAGCTGTGAGTCTGTTAACTTAAAGGTGGGGTAGGTAAGTTTCAGAAACCGGCTCGAGATACACGTTTTGTTATATTCCATGGAATTCTCTTAACAACCCGATAGCAATGAATATCTGAAGTGCTTTGACAAAAAATCCATAAAAAAATGTCATCTGTAGAAGCCGTGGTACTGTAAAAAGTACAACCAATCGATTGGATGGCCTACCTGCCTGTCAGCCTTCCATCGGGGCACAAACGTATCTCGTGCCCTCATTGGTCATGTGCGCGTTCGTGTGTGTTGGAGGAGGGGCTCTGTGAGAAAGTGACAGATTTTCTCCGGTTGTGTATTTTCAAATTCTAGCGATCTCGAGCCGGTTTCTCAAACTTACCTACCCCACCTTTTACCAATCGGTTTTGTTTTCTCTTATAATACTAACCTTTACTAAGATGATCCCTGTTAACGCTGCCGTGAGAAAGTAGTGACAATAAAAGCAATGAGTCAGACTGAGTGAGAAAATCTGTATGATTGTGAAAGCTGTTGGTTTTTCTTCACCTGAATCATTTGTATCGACGTTGCACTGTTCCCAGATCTTAACTCGGTGAGTAATAACACTTTGCAAACGGGCGCAGCCAATAAACCCACCAGAGAAAGACATTGGAGAATAACTTAAAGGTGACGTAATGTGCTGTACCTTTCGCAATTACAAGCCCCATTGATAAAGATGAGACATCCAGACTGCAGCAGCTGAGTAACACTGATAATTACCCACGCTTCATTATGGTTTGTTATTTAAAACTCCTTTTTGTTGCGGAAGCTCTTCAAATGTCTTTTCATGGTTGTGCAATAGCAACTCTTAAAAGGCCACACTTTGTGCCCCCTTGCAAAGCTTATTGAAGCATTCAAATTAGGTGAAGAGTGTATTAACAAATTGTGACTCAGTGTTTCAGATGAAACCCTGCTGCTTGGAGACTAATAGATTATATGGATCATTTTATTCACCCATTGTTGCTAAAAGGCCAACCTGAGGAAATGTCCAATTATTGTGATGATATTAGAGCTCGACTTTCATGTGCTTTTATATTAAGAAACCGTAAGAAATGTATCTACATTGAGAACTACTTTTTTATTAATATTGGTTTGCAATTGCTTGACATTTTGTTTACTTCCTTTAGATGCCTCCACTTGACACCTTAAATTATCACAATAAACTGCACAAACTTAAATGTTCTATCTTTGATTACAAAAGAAATGATTTTGTTGTAAATTAGAAGTCCACAGTTAAATACAGGACGCACAACATACTTGAGGCTTTTTGTTGTTGTTGAGAGGGACTGCGGTGTCTGCTGGGAAGTAAAGGTTTTGCTCGATATGTTTGTGATCTTCATGGCATTTTCAACTTGATAACAGCAGCTGGATTGGTGGCAAAGCAAAGACTTTCAGGACACAAGAACAAATAATATACCTGAGCTGAAGTAATATCAGATGGAAACAAAAAAAAGAGTTTTCATTGCTTTATTAAGTCGCACAAGTCCAGTTAAAGGTGGGGTAGGTAAGTTTGAGACACCGGCTCGAGATACACTTTTTGTTATATTCCATGGAATGCTCTTAACATCCCGATAGCAATGAATATCTGAAGTGCTTTGACAAAAAATCCATAAAAAAATGTCATCTGTAGAAGCCGTGGTACTGTAAAAAGTACAACCAATCCGATTGGATGGCCTACCTGCCTGTCAGCCTTCCATCGGGGCACAAACTGATCTCGTGCCCTCATTGGTCATGTGCGCGTTCGTGTGTGTTGGAGGAGGGGCTCTGTGAGGAAGTGGCAGATTTTCTCCGGTTGTGTATTTTCAAATTCTAGCGATCTCGAGCCGGTTTCTCAAATTTACCTATCCCACCTTTAAAGGTCCATGACATGCTTTTCTGGTTGGTCTCATCTCTTTGTCCTTACTGGTGTCATTTTCTGGTTGCTAACGCCATTGCAACACATAATCACTGATGCTCCGCTGTAACGGTGGTGGACTCATCAGAAGAGAGTGGGCGAGCTGACCAATCAGAGCACAGTGGGCTCACAGGGAGGGGAGGGGGGGCAGGAGCTCCAACAAGCCGTTTAGGACAGAGAGTGAATCATACTATACAGAGATGCTGTTTGAGAAACCAATGTGAGTTTGGAACATTGAACAATGTAAATCTATTCTAGTAGACCTCAACAATGGAATTATGATCAGTAGAAATGGCCATGACATGTAGGGCTGCACGATATATCGTGTCGTGACGATAATCGCGATATGCGCAATAGTCATATCGCACACATTTTCTTTTTAGGACGTGCGATATTAAGTAGGCAAATTAACTCAAACACGTCATGTTACAATTATTTTGCTGCTTGCTACAAAAGGATAACTTGCGCGGCTCTCATGTCAGGGGTACTTGAGAGAGTGACATGCAGGCTCTGCATGCACAGCAAACCACCAATCACAATCAAATCTCAAAGCAAACGGCGATTCAAGGTAAAAACACTGAATAAAGTGGTTTCATGTGTTTCTCCAGGGCAGTTCGGCGCTGCTAACAGAGCTAGCTCAGCTTGTTGCTCTGAGAACTTAAGATCCAGACGTCTGTGACTAAAATCCTTCATCCGGTTAAATATAGTTAGAAAAATACCAATTGTACAGCATTAAAGTTCAAGAAAGGATGGTTTGCGGACAAAAAAAAACTGTCTTTTCTTCAATATCTGTATTTTTTCATAACGCAGGGGAAGAAAATATCGCATTGTCAGTTTTTTCTAATATCGTGCAGCCTTAATGACATGGGACCTTTAAGATCTCCTAAATCATCTCTAAGGGGACTTTCTTCCTTATGAGGCACTTTTCTTTCTCCAAGTCATTATTTTGTATTTATGAGGTTGGTAAACAAGCCCTCTGAAATCTGAGGAAAGTTCCGCACTATAGGTCCGGTCCTTTCATTTTAATGAGGAAATGTTACATAATATACCTTTTTGAGCCAATGCTTCACATGATGTTTGTAAAAAATGTGTTTCAAAACATAATTTCATCGCTTTTTCAATTAGTAATTCTTCCTTGAGAATAAGTTATTTTTATCTTTCCCTCACCTCACCCCGCCATTGACGTC